>NC_056725.1:1562554838-1562567338 GCF_019279795.1 Protopterus annectens
TGAGAGGTTGGCTATGCCTAATTCTATAAAGCAATTTATTTGCATGTACCTCTCAACCTGTTAATGCAGTAAATCTGAACAAGGCCAGATATATTGGGGGCACATATAAACAGTACTAAAAATTGCTCTTGTATAAATTGAGACAGTTGATAGAACAGCTCTTAATTTAACATGCATTTTTCTGAAGGTTATAAAGTCTGAAACTTATTATTTAGTGACTTAATTCCTAAATGATTTGCCAGAAAACTACAAATTTTATGAAGAACAAACCAAAAATAATTAGCAAAAATCTATTCATTCTTTGAAAATCTGGACATTTGGGAGGTACAGTTCAGCTGGGCCTGTCTGAGTTTGCTGCCCTTCCCCCCTTACAAAATAATGGTTGAATGGAGCCTCTGCAGCCATTCCAATGAACCATTACTTGGCTATTTCACTCCATTTACCATAAACACTAATGTGCATACTGCTTTACTTCTATGATGAGTTGGACTTCATTTGAAAGTTTTATTTTGTATTTTACAGCACAAACACTAAGTCATCTGTTAAACAAAGCAATGCAGTCTCACATTGAAACAGCATTGAAACCCACATTCAAAGAAAATACATTTTGCCAGTGGCAGATAAAGATTAATTTTGGGCTGTTTTCAAATCATAGGCCCCTTGCATATGAAAAGTACAGTTTTGTACCTACCATAAATGTAGATGTTCGAAGATCCACATTGCTGCAGTCCTTACATATGGGTAGTCCGCTGTCCTCGGTCGGCCCGAATACCAAAGTATTAGGCTGACGTCGGTCAAGGCGCTTAAAACTGACATCAGGACGTCAGGGTACAAAAGCGCATGACCGACGTCATATCCCCAGTCTTTTCTTGCCCCAGATGTCAGAAGGCCCTAAAAAGAAAGGGCAAAGCCAAAAAACAGCAAAAAACAACCAACCACCCCTGCACTAACCATATTTACAATGTTTACAACCCAAACCACACAACCACCTCTAACTACAGAGGGAAGGAGGGAATTGGACTGCAGCAATGTGGATCTTGAACATCTACATTTATGGTAGGTACAAAACTGTACTATGTTCTTCATCTCACATTGCTGCAGTCCTTACATATGGGTAGAATCCCAAAGCAGAGGTAAGGGAGGATGGCAAAACTATAAAGCATTAGGAGCTGCCAAAATGCCCTGTAAAATTGCAGTGGCAAATCCAGCCCTAGATTTAGAGTAAAGTGGAAGGTGGTAATGCTTAGAGAAAGTATGCACTGAACTCCAAGTAGCTGCCTCCAAAATATCCTTAGTAGCCACCCCCCTTAAAAAAGCTGTAGAAGTGGCAGTAGCCCTAGTGGAATGAGGCCTAATCCCAGATGGAATCTCCTTACCATGATGGGAATAACAGAAAGCAATACAAAAACCAATCCACTTAGAAATAGTTTGTTTTGAAACAGGTTTGCCCTGAGAACACAAAGCAAATGAAACAAACAACTGCTGAGACTTCCTGAACCCTTTAGTTCTGTTCAAATAATATCGCAACTGTCTGTGTATGTCCAAAGTGTGCAAAATCTTCTCCCCTTTATTTTGGGGGTTTGCATAAAAAGTAGGCAAATGAATAGTTTGGTTTAAAGCCACACTAGAAACCACTTTAGGCATAAAGGAAGGGTTAGTATGCAAAGACACCCTATCCTTGTGGAAAATTAAGAAAGGCTCAACCGCCATAAGGGCCTGTAATTCAGAAACCCTTCTCGCAGATGTAATGGCCAACAAAAAAGCAGTCTTCCATGATAAATATTTCAACTCGGCAGTCGCTGCAGGCTCAAAAGGTTGTAGAGTGAGTTTCTCCAACACAAAATTGAGATCCCAAGCAGGAGTAGGAGCTCTACGTTGGGGTCTTATATTCTTTGCCCCTCTAAGGAATTGCTTAAACAAAGGATGAGAAAATAATGGTGGGTCACAGTCATAGTGAGCAGAAATTGCTGCAGCATGTACCTTTATAGAGGAGAAGGACAAACCTTTGTCCAATAACTCAGTAAGGTATTGAAGAGCAACACTTAAGTTAGGTTTAGAAACATCAAAGTCCTTTGCTGTACTCCAAATTAAAAATCTCCTCCATTTATCTGCGTAAACTTTCCTTGTACTAGGCCTTCTGGCCTCCAAAATAACATTCAAAACTTGTGGTGGAAGCTGAGACCCTCCAGGGTTTAAAACAGAATATGCCAGGCTGTTAGATGTAGAGAGTGAAGTTTGACATTGAGTAAATGACTGTTCTCCTGAGACAGCAGGTGTGGAATCGAAGGCAAAGGCCATGGAGGCTCCCGTACCAGACTTCTCAGTAATGGGTACCAGTGCTGTCGAGGCCAATCCGGAGCTATTAAAATCATGGTTGGCTTGTCCTGCCTGAGCTTCATGAGTACCTTTGGGAGGAGAGGCAGTGGTGGAAAGGCATACACGTGAAGATTGCTCCAATTGAAAGAGAGAGCATCCACTTTCCAAGCTGTGGGATGAAACCTTTTCGCAAAACTTTGGCAGCTGGTAATTTAGTGGAGAAGCGAACAGATCTATGTCTGGAGTTCCCCATAACACTGTCAATTTTTGAAATACATGAGGATCCAATTTCCACTCGTGGGGATCCATAATTTGTCTGCTCAACACATCTGCTAAGGAGTTCTGTGCTCCTGGCAGAAACCTTGCCTGAAGATTTAGCTGCAAACTGAGAGCAGTCTCCCACAAAATCATTGCTTGTCTGCATAGAGGATATGAATGTGTCCCCCTTGCTTGTTGATGTACCACATGACAGTTGTGTTGTCTGTTTGAATCAACACCTGCCCTGGAAGAAGTAAATCCTTGAAAGCTATCAATGCAAATTGGACTGCTAACATCTCCTTCAAGTTGATATGTAAATGTTGAAGTCTGGCAGGCCACGTGTCTTGTACCCATTTTCCATTTAGATGAGCTCCCCAAGCTTTGTCTGAGGCATCTGTCATTAGAATCTGACTCGCCTCTGGTCGGGTCACAGAGAGTCCCTTGTTTAGGTGACATTCCTGAGCCCACCACAAAATTCCTTCTGAATGCAAGGTATTATCTGAATGACAGTGTCCATATCTTGGCAGTGTTGCGTCCATACATTTTGAGATACCATTGTAGCTTCCTCATATGCAGTTTGGCATTGGGAAGTACCAGAATACAAGATGCCATGAACCCCAAGGCTTGAAGGACTGTCCTTGCAGTCAGCCTGGACTGACGAGACAATTGATGGAAATAAAGAGAAAGATCCTTTTGTTTGTCCGGGGTCAAAAGGCCATCTGGGATGCTGTATTCAGTCTCACACCCAGAAAGCACATGTCCTGAGAGGGTACTAGACTGGACTTTATTTCGCTCACAGAATACCCTAGGCATCTTAACACTGCCATCACATACTGTAAATGATGAAGAAGTTCGTCCTTTCCTTGAGCCAGAATCAGGCAATCGTCCAAATAAGGATAGATTTGTATTCCTCTTAGCCTGAAGAAAGCTACCACTGGAGCCAGAACCGTGAACACTCTGGGCGCAGTAAATAAGCCAAAGGGCAATGCAGAGAACTGATAATGAAAAGTCCCAGCCCGAAAACGCAGATACTTCCTGCAACTGGGCCTGATAGGAACATGAAGATAAGCCTCCTTGAGATCCAGAGTCACCATCCAGTGATCTTTGCCCAGCAGAGGTAAAAGCTGCTGTAACGTCAACATTTTGAACTTGGGAATGTCCAGATATGTGTTGAGGATAGATAAGTCCAAAATGGGTCTCCACGTGTCCCCTTTCTTTGGTACTAGAAACAGGCGAGAATAAAATCCTAGGCCCACCTCTGGCAGAGGGACCGGTTGTATAGCTCCTATTTGAAGTAGAAGAGAAATTTGGTTGTGAGCCTCTAGTCTTTGCTAAGGAGGAACGTCTGGCATGCCTTTGAAAGGAGGCAAGGTATGGAAATAAAACTTGTAACCTTGGTGTATGATATCCAGTACCCATTTGTCTTGGGTAATTAGAATCCAATTTTCCTTGAAAAGTGCCAACCTTCCTCCCAAAGGTGCCGCCAGGCAAGAGGGATCTGGCAGCTGAAAAAGTAGGTCATTGGGCCTGTTTACGAAAGGACTGGCCCCTACCCTCACTCGAAGATTGTGCAGGTGAACTCCCAATTCTAGGTCTGAAGGAACTCTGTGCTCTGCCCCTACCACGTCTAGATCTACCCCTAGACTGAGAATCATAAGAAGGATACGTCCACCCCTTAGCAGGCCAATTCCTACTAAACTTTGGAGGCTGAACTTGCAAAAAATCCTTAACAGTCTGCATAGACTTAGACTTGTCCTCCATTTTCTTCAAGACTGATTCCACAGGTGGACCAAACAACACTTCAGACTGCAAAGGAGCATCCAAAATCCTTGTTTTAACATGGTCAGAAAAATTCTGATCCTTTAGCCAGGCATGCCTGCGAAGAACTGAACCAGTGGCAGCCACCCTAGACGAGGCCTGCACAGCATCAAAACCACATTGTAAAGAAAGCTTACCAACCTGCTCAGAGACATGCACCAAATCTTGTAATTCTTTACACTCAATGCCTTCTGCCAGAGCATCCACCTTAGATTTCAATTGAGTAAGAAGAAAGTTTTGATATTTCAACATATGAAACTGGCAATTCAAAGCCCTCATTGCTAAGGTAGAAGAAGTATAGACCTTCTTTCCCCATCTATCCAAAGCTCTGGCCTCTTTATCTAGAGGAACCGGATTTTTTACAACAGAGGCCTTGACACCCTTAGGTCCCTGACTAATAGTTTCTGGGTCCGCCCTAGGACTCTTATAAAGATATTTATGAGCCTCAGGCACCCTGTAATACCTATCTGGTTTAACAGGCAGGAGGCAGAGAATCAGGATTAAGCGAAGCCTCTGAAAACACATCCTGCACAACATCCAGAACAGGTGGTATAGCTAAGGGCCTATGTTGAGGTAAAAGCAAAAATTCCCTAAGCCTTTTCCGAGAATCAGAGAAGTCCTGACCTTCCCACTTAAAATGCTCCCTCATAGAGTGAAGTGTCTCTGAAAAAGAAAAATCCTCTGGAGGAGAAGCAGAAGGAGTGGAATCTTCTGCATCAGAATCAGAATAAGGAGAGTACCCCTGCAAGTCTTCAGCCAAAGACTCTGAAACATCTGAAGCCTGTTCAAAACTTCCCAACTCTGGCTCCACCCTAGGCCTCTTATCAGGAGGGGGCAAAGAACCTCTAATCAGAGTAATCAAATCTTCTGCCATTTTAAGCATGTGCTTCTTAGGCACAGACCCTGCTGAACTAGGAGTGACACCAACAGATGCTAAACCTGGCCTGCCCCTGGGAGAAGCCTTGGAAACAGAAGGAGAGGGCCTAACCACCCTGGGAAGGGAGGAGTACAGTAACCTGAGAAGCCCCTTCAGCCTGCCCTGCCTCAAGAGAGGCCACATCCTGCAAAATTAAAGTCTCCCCCTGAGACTCTAAAGAAGTCTCCGTTGGACCCACCGGTTCCACTGAAGCCTCTAAAGAACCGGCGTCCAGAACGGACGACTCATCTTGCCTGGGTTTAACTGTTTTGTCTTTGCGCTTCTTCGTGGAAGCGGGCGCCGGAGAATCCGACGGCATATTATAATTGCACCGCTTACCGAAGACCAGCCTAGCACAATCTAACCTTCGCAATAGTGCTTATTGAACCTAGCACAAAAGCGACACCCGACTACGTCGTGCTCAGGCCCCAAACAAGGAATGCACAAAGAATGATAATCCCTATGCGGTATCTGTTTCCCACAAGAAATACAATTATTCACTTTTTCTGACATCCGGTACTACACTGAGGCAAGAAAAAACCAAAACAATCTAACGGGTACTTAGCCAACTTGGATTCGGTCTGAAACTCCGAACTCGAAAAATTTCAGAACGCCGAACGGCACTTGCAACGCTGCTTCTGCATCAGACCATGCGGCAAAAAAGACTGGGGATATGACGTCGGTCATGCGCTTTTGTACCCTGACGTCCTGATGTCAGTTTTAAGCGCCTTGACCGGCGTCAGCCTAATACTTTGGTATTCGGGCCGACCGAGGACAGCGGACTACCCAAGTGTAAGGACTGCAGCAATGTGGGATGAAGAACATCATACATGTGCTCTTTGATACACCTTCCTCATTGTACTAAAATTATATTCCTTGTACAATACAGTACACTTGTTAGAGGGTGTTTTAAATTTGTTTTGAACATTTTTCCAGTAAGCAATGAAACAAACCATATGCACCCATAATGGCAAAACTGCCCAGTTGAGAACATTTATCATAAAAAAGTCTACTCAGACTTCCACAGTCCACCATTATTAGTAAATATACACAATTCTACAGTCCACCATTATTAGTAAATATGCACAATTCCACAGTCCACCATTATTAGTAAATATGCACAATTCTACAGTCCACCATTATCAGCAAATATGCACAATTCTACAGTCCACCTTTATCAGTAAATATGCACAATTCTACAGTCCATTATCAGTAAATATGCACAATCTCTGAAGTAAGTCATCTAAATAATTCCACATTAAAGAAATCTGTAACTAATGAAGCGGTTGCTGCTAGCAATCACCTTTATATTTCATGGTTTCATCGAAAAATAAAGTGTCTGTTGCCCTTCAGGAATAAATTGCCTATATTACATTAAAAAATGATAAGCTAGTAATAATATTGCAAGAGGAAATGGATGGCAAACTGATAACAGACTCATAGTTAGTGTCTTCACCAAGGAGAACATTCTCAGTACGGCAGCATCCACCCCTTGTGGGAGTAGAACCCACAGCCTTTTGCATCAAAAGCAAGTACACAACCTGTTGTGCTATAGTATTAACTAGGCAAAGCACTAAACGTCTATTCCCCTGCAGCTCTCAGCTCCTTGTAAATTCTACTCAATACTCAACTGCATCTCAACTTCGCAGCTCAAGAAAACTGGAAAAAGCCAAAATGTATTGGGGGGGGGGGGTCAAAAGCCCAAAAAAGTACAGTTTTGTACCTACCATAAATGTAGATGTTCGAGGATCCACATTGCTGCAGTCCTAACTATTGGGTAGTCCGCTGTCCAGTCGGCCCGAATACCAAAGTATATGGCTGACGTCGGTCACTGCGCATTAGACTGACGTCAGTACGTCAGGGTACTAATGCGCATGACCGACGTCATATCCTCAGTCTTTTCTTGCCCCAGATGTCCAAACCAAAAACACCAAACATACCTGCACCAAAAATATATACAATATATACAAAGGTACCAGAATATAACCTCACCTACACAACCACCCCTAAACACAGAGGGGAAGGAGGGAGGGTAAATTGGACTGCAGCAATGTGGATCCTCGAACATCTACATTTATGGTAGGTACAAAACTGTACTATGTTCTTCATTCCACATTGCTGCAGTCCTAACTATTGGGTAGAATCCCAAAGCAGAGGTAAGGGAGGCTGGCAAATCATAAGGAAGCAGGAGCTGATAACATGCCTTGCAAAATAGCTGTGGCAAAACCAGCCCTAGACTTAGAATAGAGAGGAAGGTGGTAATGCTTAGAGAAAGTATGCACTGAACTCCAAGTAGCTGCCTCCAGAATATCCTTAGTTGCCACCCCTTAGAAATGCTGTTGAAGTGGCAGTAGCCCTAGTGGAATGAGGCCTAATCCCAGCTGGAATCTCCTTACCATGATGGGAATAACAAAATGCAATGCAAAACCCAATCCACCTAGAAATAGTTTGTTTTGACACAGGCTTGCCCTGCGAACTCAAAGCAAAAGAAACAAACAACTGCTGAGACTGCCTAAAATCCTTAGTTCTGCTTAAATAATAACGCAATTGCCTGTGTACATCTAAAGTGTGCAAAATCTTTTCCCCTTTATTTTGGGGATCTGCATAGAAAGTAGGCAAATGAATAGTTTGGTTTAAAGCCACACTAGAAACCACCTTAGGCATAAAGGAAGGATTAGTACGTAATGATACCCTATCCTTACGAAAAATCAAAAAAGGCTCAACCGCCATAAGGGCCTGTAACTCAGAAACCCTTCTTGCAGAAGTAATGGCCAACAAAAAAAGCAGTCTTCCATGACAAGTATTTCAGTTCAGCAGTAGCCGCAGGCTCAAAAGGTTGTAGAGTAAGTTTCTCCAACACAAAATTGAGATCCCAAGCAGGAGTAGGAGCTCTACATTGGGGGTCTTATATTCTTTGCCCCTCTAAGAAATTGCTTGAACAAAGGATGTGAAAACAATGGTGGGTCACAATCATAGTGAGCTGAAATTGCTGCAGCATGAATCTTAATGGAAGAGAAAGACAAACCTTTGTCCAATAACTCAGTAAGATATTGAAGAGCCACACTCAAATTAGGCTCAGAAATCTCCAAATTCTTTGCTGCAGTCCAAAATAAAAATCTCTTCCATTTTTCTGCATTACACTTTCCTTGTACTAGGTCTTCTGGCTTCCATAATCACATTTAAAACTTGTTGAGGAAGTTGAGACCTGCTGTCTTTCAAAACAGAATATGCCAGGCTGTTAGATGAAGAGAGTGAAGCTTGACATTGAGCAGATGACCGTCCCTCTGAGACAACAGGTGTGGAATCAAGGGTAAAGGCCATGGAGGCTTCCTTACCAGACTCCTCAGTAATGGGTACCAGTGCTGCCGAGGCCAATCTGGAGCTATTAAAATCATCCTTGGCTTGTCTTGTCTGACCTTTAGAAGCACCTTTGGGAGAAGAGGCAGAGGTGGAAAAGCATACACATGAAGATTTTTCCAACTGAAAGAAAGAGCATCCACTTTCCAAGCTGTGTGATGAAATTCCTTCGTGCAAAACTTTGGCAGCTGGTGGTTTAGTGGAGAAGCGAACAGATCTATGTCTGGAGTTCCCCATGACACTGTCAATTTTTGAAATACATGAAGATCCAGTTTCCACTCGTGGGGATCCATGATTTGTCTGCTTAACACATCTGCTAAGGAGTTCTGTGCTCCTGGCAGAAACCTTGCCTGAAGAGTTAGTTGCAAGCTGAGCGCAGTCTCCCATAAAATCATTGCTTGCCTGCACAATGGGTAAGAATGTGTTCCCCCTTGTTTGTTGATGTACCACATGGCAGTTGTGTTGTCTGTTAGAATCAACACCTGCCCTGGAAGAAGTAACTCCTTGAAAGCCATTAATGCAAACTGGACTGCTAACATCTCTTTCATGTTGATATGTAGATGCTGTAGTCTGGCAGGCCACTTGTCTTGTATTCACTTTCCATTTAGATGAGCTCCCCAAGCAATGTCTGAGGCATCTGTCGTTAGAATCTGACTCGCCTCTGGCCGGGTCACAGAGAGTCCCTTGTTTAGGTGACATTCCTGAGCCCACCACAAAAATTCCTTTTGAATGCAAGGTATAATTTGAATGACAGTGTCCAAATCCTGGCAGTGCTGTGTCCATAGATTTTTGAGATACCATTGTAGCTTCCTCATATGCAGTTTGGCATTGGGAAGCACCAGAATACAAGATGCCATGAACCCTAAGGCTTGAAGGACTGTCCTTGCAGTCAGCCCGGACTGAAGAGATAGTTGATGGAAGTAACTGGAAAGATTCTGTTGTTTGTCCAGGGTTAAAAAGGCCATCTGGGCTGCTGTATTCAGTCTCACACCCAGAAAGCACATGTCTTGAGAGGGTACTAGACTGGACTTTATTTCACTCACAGAATACCCTAGGCATCTTAGCACTGCTATGACATATTCCAAATGCTGTAAAAGGTCTTCCTTTTCTTGAGCCAGAATCAGGCAGTCGTCCAAGTAAGGATAGATTTGAATTCCTTTTAGCCTGAAGTAAGCTATCACTGGAGCCAGAACCTTTGTGAATACTCTGGGCGCAGTAGATAAGCCAAAGGGCAATGCAGAGAACTGATAATGAGAATTTCCAGCTCGAAAACGCAGATACTTCCTGCAACGTAGTCTTATAGGCACATGAAGGTAAGCTTCCTTGAGATCTAAAGTTACCATCCAGTGATCTTTGCCCAGCAGAGGTAAAAGCTGTTGTAACGTCAACATTTTGAACTTGGGAATGTCCAGATAAGTGTTGAGGATAGATAAATCCAAAATTGGTCTCCACGTGTTCCCCTTCTTGGTACTAGGAACAGCCGAGAATAAAATCCTAGGCCCCTTTCTGGCACAGGAACTGACTGAATGGCCCCTATTTGGAGCAACAGAGAAATTTGCTTGTGAGCCTCTGTTCTTTGTAGAGGAGGAATGTCTGGCATGCCTTTGAAAGGAGGCAAGGTATGGAAATAAAACCTGTAACCGTGGTGAATGATATCCAGAACCCATCTGTCTTGGGTAATTAAATCCCAATTTTCTTTGAAAAGAGACAGCCTTCCTCCCAGAGGTGCTGCCAGGCGAGAATGTACTGGCAGCTGAAAAGGCAGGTCATTGGGTCTGCTTACGAAAGGACTGACCCCTGCCCTCACCAGAAGTCTGAGCAGGTGAACTCCCTGTCCTAGGCCTAAAAGAACCTTGAGCTCTGCCCCTACCACGTCTAGACCTACCCCTAGACTGGGAATCATAAGCAGGATAAGTCCACCCCTTAGTAGGCCAATTTCTACTAAACTTGGAGGCTGCACCTGCAAAAATCCTTAACAGTTTGCATAGACTTAGCCTTGTCCTCCATTTTCTTTAAAACTGCTTCCACAGGCGAACCAAACAACACATCAGACTGTAAAGGAGCATCCAAAATCCTTGTCTTAACATGCTCAGCTAAGTTCTGATCTCTCAACCAGGCGTGCCTACGAAGAACAGAACCAGTGGCAGCCACCCTCGAGGAGGCCTGCACAGCATCAAAACCACACTGCAAGGAATGCTTTCCCACTTGTTCAGAAACATGAACTAAATCCTGCAACTCTTTACACTCAATACCTTCAGCCAGAGCATCCACCTTAGACTTCAATTGTGAAAGGAGATAATTCTGATATTTTAACATATGAAACTGACAATTCAACGCCCTCATGGCTAAAGTGGAAGAAGTGTACACTTTCTTTCCCCATCTATCCAAAGCCCTTGCCTCTTTATCAGGAGGAACAGGATTTTTAACCACAGAAGCCTTCACACCTTTAGGCCCCTGAGAGACAGTTTCTGGGTCTGCCCTAGGACTCTTAAAAGATACTTATGGGCGTCAGGCACCCTATAGTACCTATCCGGTTTAACTGGGGCAGGAGGCAAAGAATCAGGATTTAGTGAAGCCTCTGCAAAACATCTTCTACCACATTCAGAACAGGAGGTATAGCTAAAGGCCTATGCTGGGGTAAAACAAGAATTCTCTAAGCCTCTTCCTGGAATCAGAGAAATCTTGACCTTCCCATTTAAAATGCTCCCTCATGGAATGCAGAGTCTCTGAAAAGAAAAATCCTCAGGAGGCGAAGCTGAAGGAGTAGAATCATCCACATCAGAATCAGAATAAGGAGGATACTCCTGCAAGTCTTCAGTCAAGACTCAGAAGCCTCCGAACATTGCTCAAAACTCTCAAACTCAGGTTCCACCCTAGGCCTCTTATCAGGAGGGGGCATAGAACCTCTAATCATTGTAATCAAATCCTCTGCCATTTTAGCATATGCTTCTTAGGCAAAGACCCTGAAACACTCGGAGAAACCCCCACTGAAGCTAAAGGCCTGCCTCTTAAAGAAGCCTTAGAAACAGAAGGCGAGGCCTTAACCACCTTAGGAAGAGAGGGAAGAACAGCCACCTGAGAAGCCCCTTCAGCCTGGCCTACTTCCTGAGAGGACACATCCTGTAACAGTAAAGTTTCTCCCTGAGACTCCAAAGAAACTCCTGGCAGAACCTCCGGCTCCACTGAGCCTTCTAAAGAACCGGCGTCCGGGACTGTCGGTTCTTCCATTCTAGGCTTCCTGCTTTGTCCTTGCGCTTTCTGGCTGAAGCGGGCGTCGGAGCATCCGACGGCATTTTATAATTACAACGCTTCCCAAACACTAACCTGGCACAGTCTAACCTTCTCTTAATAGTGCGTTTGTTAAATCTAGCACAAGAGCGGCATCCAACAACGTCGTGCTCAGGCCCTAAACAAGGTATACACAAAGTATGGTAATCCCTATGAGGTATCTGTTTCCCACAAGAAATACAGTTATTCACTTTTTCTGACATCCGGTTAAATACTGAGGCAAGAAAAAACCAAAATATTCCCCAACGGGGTACTTAGCCAACTTTGATTCGGTCTGAAACTCTGACTTCAGAAACTTTCAGAACGCCAACCTGCACTCGCAAAAACTGCTTCTGCATCGGACCATGCGGCAAAAAAGACTGAGGATATGACGTCGGTCATGCGCATTAGTACCCTGACGTACTGACGTCAGTCTAATGCGCCGTGACCGACGCCAGCCATATACTTTGGTATTCGGGCCGACTGGACAGCGGACTACCCAATAGTTAGGACTGCAGCAATGTGGAATGAAGAACATCCAGGGACACATTAAACATTGCTTGTATAA
>NC_056725.1:1562572338-1562584838 GCF_019279795.1 Protopterus annectens
GGGCGTAGAAGCTGTGGTGCATCCCAATATTAACCCCAATATTAATGACAAGGTGGGACACGGTCCTTGACCACAAGAAGGCGGACATCAAGCCCTGGGTTTTTTCCAATTCACCCTTCCTATAGCTCTGGAGAAAGGGGGCAAGAGAGACCGATCCATGAGTCGGGGGCGACAGAAGAGGAAACTATCAGCAGAAAGAGGCCCCAACCATTTATTGGAAAAGATGTGGGAACAAACGAAGACTGCTTGATATGGAATTTATCTCATAGAGACCTTGACAAGCATGAAGTGAATGTTCTTAATAAAGGACTTAGCTTTATTCCTACAACATCTTATCAAATTACTGATGCATTAATTGATGTTAAAGTATTTACAAGAAGTATTATGTTACTTTACCAGTTTGGTGATAACACTGACAATAAGTCGAAACATAGAACCTTTACCAAAATGAGCACTTATACACCACAAAACCATCCATTAGTTGAGGCTTTTTATAATTTAGTGGAAGAAGATCTGCATAAATTATATAATAACATACCAAATAATGGAGTTAATAAGAAAGCGAGGAATACCAACAACCTAAGTTGGCCTGAAAGAAAAGCTTTGAAAAAGTTGCAAAATGACAATACCATAGTATTTAGGCCAGCTGATAAGGGTGGCCCCCTGGTGGTTATGGATATTGACCACTATTTATTTTATTTTATTTATTTTTATTTTACATTTGTTGACCGGGATAGTCCGACTGGATATATGTCCATTTTCAGCGGAGTCCCGGGGAGAAAAGCTCCGACAGGGTTAACAATGACAGATAGTTACAAAGACATATAGACAATTTACATAGTTTACAAAGAGAAGAAAAAAAAAATATTACATTAGAAACTACAGTTGGTTACAGTTCATTATATTCACGATAATTCGCAATTAGTTGAGTAAGACAAAAATGGCCTATTCTTTAGTTAATATGGGTTATTCTAGACTGATCTTATATGTTGAATTGCACATAGGACTGTTATGATTTGGAGAGGGTAGAGTTCTTTTGGAGTTAGTCTGGGTTTGTGCAAGGACAAAGCCAGTGTGATTTATAGTGGATTTTTAGCTCTTTTTTGAATTGAGCTAGTGATGGTAAAAACGTGAGCTTATTAGGAAGAGAGTTCCACACCTTGCCAATAATATTAGAATACAGTGTGTCCCCACCTAGGTTATGGGACTTGCTTGTTTGTATTAGGAGTTTGTTTGATGAGCGAAGTGAACTTAGGTTGGTATAAGGGGTTAGTATGTTTTTTAGAGCAGGGGTGTTCTCTGGATGTTTCAGGATTTTAAAGGCTTCTATGAGTTGGTACTCCTGAAGAAGATTAGGGAGTTCTAGCCAGTCAAGTTTTTTCAGGTTAATACAATGGTGTGTTCTATAGGGTAAGCCAGTAATGAATCTAGCAATGTGGTTATAACAAGATGAGAGTCGATTAAGGTCCGATTTGTTGAGGTTTGTGAGGACGGGGGAGGCATATAGTAGGGTGGATAGGAGGTGTGAGCGGGCAGTAACTAGTCTAGCAGTTGGAGTTAGGAAGGTTTTTATCCTATATAAGGACCCAAGTTTTTTGTTTACTGTTTTAATAGTTTGGTTGATGTGGATATCAAATCGAAGTTTATTGTCAATGTTTACTCCTAATAGTTTAGCATTGGTATCAGGTGAAATAATGGTTCCATTATTGGACTGAATAGTGAATTGTGTGATAGGTGTTTTGTTAGTTGGGTAGAAGAGAAGTAGTTTGGTTTTCTTTGGGTTTAGGATGAGTTGATGGTTAGCCAATTTTCAACTATGGTAAAGCTGTGTTGGGTAGTTGTTAGAAGGTTATCTAGGATGGGATTGGAACAGATTAGAGTTGAGTCATCTGCATATTGGATGCAGGTGGCTTCGGGGATAATTGAGTGGAGGTCATTTATGAATATTAAGAAGAGAAGAGGTCCTAATATGGACCCTTCAGGAACGCCTATGGTGTTTGGTAGCAGGCAGGAGAGCTTGTTCGGCCACATTACTGCCTGTTGTCTGCCTGCGAAGTAGGCTTGAAACCAGTTTAGGTCTAGGGTGTCTAGATGTAAGGTTTCTAAGGTTTTGAGGAGTAACTGGTGGTTTACCATGTCGAAGGCTTTCGACATATCTAGAAAGAGAGCCGAGGAAATATTTTTGTTATTCCGGTTAAAGTTTATTTTCTCGGTAAAAGAGAGGAGGGCAGTAGTCGTGCTATGATGGGGTCTAAATCCATGTTGAGAGTCAGTTAGTAGCTTGTTTTGGATGAGATAGGACATGAGTTGGTTATGCACACACTTTTCCATGATTTTGGCAAGTGGTGATAGTATGGCTATTGGTCTATAGTTAGAGAGTTCAGTGGATGCTCCTCCTTTATGAAGAGGTATGATGTAAGATATTTTCCATATTGCTGGGATTGTGGCCTCAGTAATAGTTCTGTTAATTAAGATCGAAATGGGGAAGGCTATGACATCTGCAGCTATTTGCAGGTATTCAGCTGGAAGAAGATCAGCTGAAAGGGTAGTTGGCTTTAGTTTTTTCAATAGGGATCGAATGAAGGAGGTGGATGTGGGTTGGAGGTCAAAGGACAGTGGGGAGTTATGTGTGGTATTTTTTGGGGTGATAGAGGGAGCAGGTAGTTGGTTAGCTAAGGACTGAATGGTTTCGGTGAAGAAGGTATTAAAGTTGTTGGCTACTTCTTCTTGGTTCTTTTCAGATAGAGTACCTGGGGTAGGAGTGGTGGATTTTCCTGGTTGGAGAAGTTTGTTTAATCCTGCCCAGAATTTTTGAGGGTTGTTTTGGTGCTTGTGTTGTAGGTGGTGAAAGTATTTTTTCTTATCTAGAGTGGTGGCCTTTTTAGTTTCATTTCTTATTTGCTGGAAGTTGACACGATCTAGGGGTAGCTTGGTAGTACGCCACTTGACCCATGCTTTGTCTCTATTAGTTATTTGGGTTTTAGTCTCTGTGGTTAGCCAGGGTGCCATTTGTGTTTTGATTCTAGATACCCTTTTGGGAGCATGAGAGTCAAGTATGGTAAGGAATGTTTTGTTAAAATGTGAGACTGCATCATCTAGGGGAAGGAATTTTAGCTTTGACCAGTTGGAGTATTTGAGTTCCATGTTAAATTTTATTGGATCAAATTTTTTTTTTGTTTCTGATAGTTCTATAGACCGGCATGCTAGCATTGTTGGTAATATCTTTCATAATGTATGTGAGCATATGATCACTAAGATCATTGGGGAGTGTCCCCGAAGTATATTTTTGGGGGTGCCCCTTGACAAGTATCCAGTCAAGTATGCTCTCTTTTTGTTTAATATTACCTAGTCTGGTGGTAGAGGATATAATCTGAAAGAAACCATGGAGATTTAAAGAAGTAGGATTGGACCATGCGGAGCTGTGCCAGGACCGAGATGCTAGATGATCCTAGGTTCTATGGTGTTCTAGATCAGAAGAGAGTGGAAGATATTCAACTAGTAATATATAACACCATTTTAGACTTAGTTACTAGTCAGACTATCACTAATGAAATAGATGATTTTTTGACGATAGAACATCCCATGATACCCCAAATACAGGGTATACCTAAAGTCCACAAGAATGCTACCAACCCCCCTATGAGACCTATTGTCTCAGGTAGGGGTTGATGCACAGAACCATTTTCCATGTATGTGCAGAAATTTTTAAGACCTGTGGTAAATAAAATTCCACATATATTAAGAGACATGAAACAATTCCTACTGGACTTATATAGATTTTTTTGATGGAGTTCCTCTAAAATCAGACATGATTTTTGTTACACTAGACATACAATCCTTGTTTACTGTCATACCCAATACTATGGGTGTAACAACTATCAAGGATTATTTAACTGCACATAGTGACTATACTGATAGACAGGTTGACCTAATAAGTCTATTTTTAGAAATTATACTGGAGAATATTTTCATACATGATTCCACTATATACTTACAGCGTGATGGTGTGGATATGGGCACATCTTGTGCCAATAGCTACGCCAACATGTTTTTAGCAGCTTGGGAAGAGAGTTTCTTATTTCAGGAAGTACAATACAGGGAACATATACCATTCTATCGATGTTTTGTAGTCGATGTCTTCTTGCTATGGGAGGGCAGTCAAGCCACACTAAATGATTATATAGGCCATTTAAATGACATGACCACTTTTCTTAAATTTACATCTAACTTCTCCAGCAATAAAATAGAGTACTTGGATGTATATGTGGAACGTGTGATGGATATGTATGTAAACACAGGTGTATATAGAAAATCATGTTACAAGAACACATTTTTGCACCGACGGAGCATGCACCCCAATTATATTTTTCGAAATATAATTAAGGGACAAAGCATGCGTATTTCCAGACTAAATGTTAGTAATGAAGGATACCAAGATGAAATCAATTGCTTTAGGCAAAGATTAGTCAAACGAGGTTACGGTGAATCTGAAATTTCAGCAGGATTAGAGAATATCCACTCCCTTAGAGAAGACAGAGCAGCACCATATTATTCGGCATATATACCATCTAGTAATCAAGAAATCAGTGGTATAGATACGAATGTTGTGAAGATACCTATGTTTTATACCAGCGATATTCACCAAATTCAAGAACCGATTGGTAAACATTGGGGCATATTAACAACGGCTCAAAGTATTATGAAAATAGTAGGTGAGAGACCCCAATATATATTTAAGAATAAACCCAATCTCAGAAGACTATTATGTAAAACTACACCTAGAGGTGAATTGAACCCATATAAGGGCACCTCTCCATGTGGTAAATGCAGGTTTTGCACATACATAGAAATGGGTAATATATTTATACACCCAGATAATGGACAAATCTATGAATTTCATGTTACGGCTGATTGCAATACTGCCCATATAGTGCATTTAGCTCAGTGTCAAAGCTGTAGCTCGTACTATATTGGCAAAACAGATAGAACGTTCCGAACTAGGATACGTGAACATTTATATGCCATAAGAATAAAGTATTTAAATAATGCCTTGGATACACATATTACTAATACTAGCCAAGATCACACATTCACCTTTATGGCAATAGATCAAACAGCATATATAGAGAGGGGAGGAGATATGCGTAATAGGACGGAAAAGAAAGAGGTTAATTGGATTTTGAGACAGAGCGGATAAAGGGAAAGGGCTGAATGAAAGAGCCTCCATTAAACCAGTATTGAAAGCTCGACACAGAAAAGTGAGGTAATATATGAGATATATGGGATTTATTAATTATAAGTGACTAGATAGTGTAAAAATATCTTAGAGATTGCAACACTTATACATATATTCCCATTATAGAATTTTGGATGTAGTATATGCCGAAAAAACTTAATACTTTGTTGAAGTTACATTTATCTTTCTATTAATTAAATGAGGACCAGTATAAATATTTTTATTTAATTTTACATAATTAACTAATCAATTTTCATTCAATTTAAGATTATAGGCTTATAGTCACAGTTGATGTGTATGTATGACATTTAGTTTTATTTATTCGTAAGTAATCGATTTTTAGATAGTATCGTAGACTGACATTTGTAGTGATGAAATGAGGAAGCACTAATATGATATGACATTGTTTTCTATAGTCTACCAAAGCCTTGATTTATTTTTAGTTGATAGATATATACATTGTCGCAGTATGAACAAAGTAATATAGATACTCACAATTACCAACCTATATTATAATCAACTTTGTTCTATGCAGTCCGGCATTTATAAGAACATACATTTTAGCCGAAGATACTGTGCTACTTAAGTTTATTTGTAGCCGATATAAATATATATGTCGCTATAGGATTAATATAGTAATATAGAAACTTACATTTTTAATGTATATTATAATAGGCTTGATTATTATGTCATATTTATTGTTTCATAAGTTTACATTGAGCATTGCCTACTCCAATCGGAATTTATTTTTGATGTTTATTTAGATGTGTGTTTTATGTTGGAAATGTCTGCATCTATTTATGACAGCTTCATATGCACGTGCTATAGAATGTCATCATAGGAGGAATATTTGATTAAGCTGTATATTGTCATATGATGTTTTGATGAAAATGATCTGCTTGAATCATGATATATTTATTAGTACAGATCATGGTGACGAAGCACCACGGCACTTTTATATTGTCTGTCCAAAATGCCTTTTAAACAGCGCCGTTTAGGCACTAAGGAAAATATTCCTAGGTAGCTAAGCACTTTAGTCTGCTAATGACATTGATATAAATTCTTTCATCCATCCATTTATTATATTTATATAATATTTTAAATAGATATTAATGTTTAAATTAAATTAATTATTTTGATGATTATATTAATAATTAAATTATCATATGGTTGAGATTTTTAAAATATGATGCCGATGATTAAACAATTTTATGACAGATGTGATTTTCATCTTTAAAGTTTTACACGATTAATCAGTGTGAACTGTATTTTCCCCGTTCCTCACAACAGGAGAACCTCCATTGTTTGACATTTTTCTTCGTTTCAGTTTATATATATATATATATATATATGTATATATGTATATTATATATATGTGTGTGTATATATATATATATATATATATATATATATATATATATATATGTCTTTACACACGCCTGTATATGCCCTATATACCTCCTGCCTGTCTCAACCACTTCATGCCTCTTGTGTTTTGCCTCCTGCTCCTTCCTATATCACACGCGCCTCCATATATATCACCGCTCTGAAATATGGACTAAGGGTTCTTCAAAGGCACAGCATCGACAACATGCATCAACGACACCATCGTGGGCGGGTTTCTGGCTTGGGCACCCTTTTGCACTCGGCATCATCACGCTTGTGGCAGGCAAGCAGGTTTCTATTTGAGCCACCGCTGGCTGCCTGGTCTAACAGGCAGGCACAGCCGCACAGCTGTCACGGCTGCCAGGGGCCCTAACTGGTTCATGCCTGACTTCCTGGCTGGCGCCCTGGCCCTGGCTCCGCCGCGCACGAGGTTGCTGCGCGCCTTTCGCCCGGCACCAACAAACCCCAGCCCGCTTCAACCTTTGATTTCGCCTGCACGCGCCCGCCCTGGCGCAACTCCGTGACGCTACGGTTCGCTACGCCGCCCGCAGCCTAGTCAGGTCCTTCACTGCACATCACCCATTGAGCCCTCAACGTGGTGCATTTCAATCGTCGTCCCTGCAGCGCCAATTCAGTTTCGCCATCAGGTCTTGTCATCTAATACTAGATGTTTGCCGCCACCTGTATCGCCATGCCTTTCTGCCATACCTCTTGCTCGCCGCTGCCCTCCCATGCTGCCGCGCACACACTTTTGCACACGCGCCGCCGCCCGCCATATGCGCGCCTCTTATATATATGCGCCTTATATGTACGCCGCCGCGCATATACTCAAAGTAAACACCATTGCGCCAGTCTTCTGATGTAAATTCGAGACGCTGCGCTGGCGTATTCTTGTGATGAAATGGCTCGGGGCGCTGAATGATGATTGAAAAAACCTTGTTTCGGGGGAGGGCTTCGTGAATAACCCTCGAATGTGTGCGCGTTGCTGGCAGCTGGAGTGCGGCCACTAAGCAAAAACAATGAACTTCACTTACATAACTATTAATTACCGATGACAATAGCGTAGGATGACCTTTGAAACTATTGCCGATCCATCAAACCTAATGGCTTAGCGGAACACACACACATGGATGACAGGGCGCAGATATTTCAAAGTAACGCTCACTTATGGCTGAAATCTAATTGAGACAATCTTACAGGTCATGCTGTAAATATGGGAGAATTAATGTTCAACACACCTGCTGGTGGTGGGCCAACAAAATAATAATAAAGATGGCGGGATGCAGTCCTGAAACCCCACATTTTGTGAAAGCAACTAATCAAAGTAGAACACCATCATCGAGCCAAAATTCAATCTTCTGAATTTAAGCACGTTTAAATGACTTATTTCGAGACCAGAGATGTTTCAAGGAATTAAGCGATGGGTACCATTTCAGTTCTCTTGGTTCAATATGATTTATTTCTGTAAAAAAAAACAGTTCAACGTTTAATACTATGGAAATTAAAATTTATAAAAAGAAAGGTAACTGCTATATTTGGTTATGGTTCTTTGCTAATGAAATACACAGATTCAATTCCTCTGTAAGAAGTTTCAGCATGGTTTACCTACTGGTAGCACGAGATGCCTAAATGCACATCTTCACTGCTGTAGAATGGCGGTAATATTGGCTTTCTTGATATGTTCAATGCTAAACAGATAACAATATTCGGTCTTATTGAAAATCTGGGGCCTTCTCCCATTTGCAGTGCATCCCATTTTAGGTTCTGGGTATCAAGTAAATTCATCAGAAAGATAGTCTGTTTTCTAAACTCAGTCTTATGGTTTTAGTTCTTTAAAAGTATAGAAAAGTGGGTGCAGATGCGCCAATGACATAAATTGTAGCCAGAGAGTTTCGATTTAATAAATCCAGTGCATGATGACATTTTCAATTTGTGACATGTCCTGAGATGGAGTAATGAAACTAAGGGTTCTATTATTAGTATTTACTTGGTTTTGGCAGGTAGTGGGTATAAAACCATGTAGTAATTATTTATTGGCTCTCTCATTTGACACTCATAATTCGGGGACATCCTCTTAGGCCCCGCCTGGGCTGACTGGCCAGAGCGAACCAGGCTGTGCTCAAGAACTTGACTTGTTCTTTTGGGAGGTAACAAACTGACTGAAACCATTCACAGTGGGCATCTGGTGACTGCAGTTGCTTTTACTTGAAAAATGGTTGAGACTGGTAAGTCAACAGGATTATTTTTATGGATCTCTTTTTTTTATGTGGAAAAATTATTTGGAGGTACTAAGATATCTGTGAAAAAAAAAATAGAAGTACCAAAAAACAAGTTTAAAAAACCTAATTTTAAAAAAGAAAAAAAATTCTAAAAAAGGATTGGTCATTCCAGAAAAATAGCAATAAATCTTTTAAAATGTGTACTGTTAAAGTTCTTAAGGAAATTTTTTTTAATTCCATACTATGAAATATTGAAAGGTGAAATTTTAACCCATACATTCCCTTGGTTTTTGTAATATTTCCATTAAAAAAAAAATTTTTACCATTTCCTAAAATACAAATTATTAATTTTAATTTTGAAATGGTTAGTTTAAAAATAAAAGTTGTATTCTTTTTAGGTTATTAATAACCCCTTTCATCCATATTCTAAAAAAAAATTTCTTTGTAAAATTTGGTTATATAAATGTTACAATAGTTATTTTTTTTGTTTGTATTATAAAAATAATTATTAAACAAAAAAGTTTATTATATATTATTTATAATTTATAAAAAGAACAAACAACATCATTGTGTTATTTTAACCACACTTAATAATTAAAAAAGAAAATTTTTAAATTTATATATATATATTATTATATATATATATATATATTGTATTATATATATATAAATTTTTTATATATAAAAAAAAAATTATTTTATAAAAATATATATATATAATATATTATATATAAACACACACACACACAAACATATATGTATATATAAAAAATATTTTAAAAACCCCAAAATATTATATATATATATATTATATATTATATAATATATAATATTTACACACACAAAAAAATTTTATTTTATAACCCCCAAAAATATAATATGTGTTGTGTTTGTTTTTGTTTTTTTATTATATATATATATATATTATAATAAAAATATATAATATATATTACACACCAAAAATTATATATATTTTATATAAAAACCAAAATATATTATATAAAAAAAACACACACACACACACAATTATTATATATATATATTTATATTATTTTTTTATTTATATATATATATATATATTTTTGCCCCCCAACAAAATATTAACACAACATATTAAATTATTTATATTTATTTATACATTTTAAAAAATTAAAAATATTATTATATTATATATTAAAATTTACAACACACACACACACATTTTATAAAATATAAAACACACAACACAAAAATTTATAATATTATTTCCCCCCGTTATTATAAAATTTACACAACCCCACACAAACATATTATTTTATTATATTATTATATTTTTTTAAAAAAAAAAAATATATTTTTATATTTTATTATATATATATTTATTTTTACAAAACACACACAAAAAACACACCAAAAATATATATTTATATATTTATAAATTATATATATATATAATTTAATAATTTTATATATATATATTATATAAAAAAAAATTTTTTTATATATATTTTTTTAAAAAAAATTTTATATATATATATAATATTATATATAAAACAAAACAAATTTTTTTTTATATATTATATATATATATAAAAACATATATATATATAATATATAATAAATATAATATATATAAAAACAAAAAAAAAAAAACATTTATATCAATAATATATTTTTAATATATTTTTAAAACCCCCAACCAAAAAAAAAAAATATATATATTATATATATATATATATATATATATTTTTGTGTGGTTTATTTTGTATTTTTTTTTATTATATATATATATTAAAAATTATTTTTTGTTTTTTGTGTGTATATTATGTTTTATGTGTGTGTGTTTATATTTATATTATATATATTATATAATATCTTTTTATATATTTTTGTGTGTGTGTTGTAATATATAATATATAATTATTATTGTGTTTGTTTTATTTATATTTATTAAAATATATTTATGTGTGTGTGTGTGTGTGTTATATAAAAATATATATATATTTGTGTGTGTGTTTTTATATATATATATATATATATATATATGTGTTTTGTGTGTTTTTTTTTTTATATGTGTGTTGTGTGTGTTGTGTGTTTTTTTTTTTTTTTTTTTTTTGTTGTTTATATATATATATATATATATATATATATATATATATATGTGTGTGTGTTTGTGTGTGTGTTGTTTTTTATATATATATAATATATATATATTGTGTTTTGTTTTTTGTGTTTTTTTTTTTAAAAATAAAAATTAAATTTATGTTGTGTTGTTGTGTTGTGTTGTTTATATATATTTATATAATATGTGTGTGTTTTATAAAATATATATTTAATTTATTTTTAAATTTTTTTATTATGTGTGTTTTTTTTTTTGTTTGTGTGTGTGTTTTTTTAAACAAAATATTTTATTATTTTTTAATATAATATATATATATTATTTTTTAAAAAAAAAATTTTTTTTTTATATTATATATATATATATATATATACACCAAAAAAAAAAACACAAAATATATATATATATATTTAAAAATAATAAATGAAAAAAAATAATATTATATAATTATTATTAAAAACAAAAATATATAATATTTATATATATATATATTATAAAAAAAATATATATATATATATATATATAAAAACCCCCCCAAAAAAATTAAAAATAAATATATATATATTTTATATATATAAAAAAAATTTTTTTTAAAACAAATATTATTAATATATTTAAATTATTATTATTATATATAAAATTTTATATAATAATATGTGTGTGTTTATATAAAAATATAAATTTTTATACACATTTTATATTTTTATATATTTTTTAAAAAATTTTGTGTGTGTGTGTTTTTATATATATGTATATAAATATATATATATATATATATATATATATTTATTTTTTTTTGTGTGTGTGTTTTTGTGTGTTTTTATATATATATATATATATATAAAATATATATATTTTTTTTGTGTGTGTTGTATATTTATATATTTTGTTGTGTGTGTGTGGTTTTTGTGTTTATATAATATATATATTTTGTTGTGTGTGTTATATATATTATTTTTATATGTGTGTGTGTGTTTTTTTTTTTTATAAAAACCAAATTTTTTGTTATTAAAAATATATATATATATATATATATATATATATAATATATATATATAAAAAACTTTTATATATATATATATAAAAAAAAAATTATATATATATTTTTGTGTGTGTGTGTATATATATTTTTATATATATATTTTTTTTTATATATAAAATATTTTTTTTATAATATATATATATAAAAAAAAAAAAAAAATATATTTTTTTTTTTTTTTTTTATATATTTTTTTTTTTTTTTTTTTATATATTTTTTTATATTTTATTTTTTTTTTATAAATTTAAAAAAAATTTTTTTTATATAATAATATATATATTTTAATAATTTTATATTTTAAATTCAAATTTTATAATTTTGTGTTTAAAAAAATAATACAAAACAAAACACAATAAATAAAATATTATATTATATTTAAAAAAAAAAAAAATTATATGTGTGTGTGTGTGTTTTTGTGTGTTGTTTTATATATTAAATATTATATATAATATGTGTGTGTGTTTTTTTTTGTTGTTTGTTGGGATAATATATATATATATTAAAAAATATAATGGGTTAAAA